>NC_058378.1:78810000-78827500 GCF_018350175.1 Felis catus
AAAAAAAATCATCTGTGTCTTTATTTCCTCAACTGTCAAACAGGGGTAACACTGCAAGTGCAGTTAGCGTTAACTAAGGTAATACTTGTGACATGCTTAGTGCAGTTCCTGGCACATAGTATGCACTCAATAAATTTTACTTGTTGATATTCTTACAACCTGGAAGATCACTGGTGTTTAATGAAACATTCGGTTCGTGTTTGGGTCTCCCAAAGTACTGTCCATCGCCTCCTTGAGTCCTTAAATCCGGCTGCCTGCTGCCCCTGGGAAAATGGTACAGGATGTGTCATCTCAGATGGGAATCCTGTGTCCTGTCCAGGGGAGACAAGACTGCCAGAACCAGTTCGAGGCCACCCCAGTTAGGTGTGGAGCTCTCTTCTGCTGCAGCTCTGCTGTCTAGAACTGGCCTGACCCTTTGCAGAGGCATGGTCAGGAGCCCTTATCAGGATGAGTCTCAGACATGGTCCATAAAGGACCTGCAGGGACAACACAGGATGAAGCCGCGTCTTGTCCGGAGAAGGATCTGGATACATAAAAGGAGAACCACCATGCATGGATCATCACTATCCTAGGATCCGGTACCTGAGTCCTTGGGTCACGTGGCTTCCTTAGGGCAGTGAAAGGGATCATCACTCTGTTCACCAAGGAACTCACCATCCGTAAAAGTCGTGCCCACCAGCACCGCATGTCCCTTCCTGCGGAGCTCCAGCGGCCATCTTTGCTCACCTGTGCAAACCCGCATCTATCGATTGCAAGGAATAAATCGATTACAAAGGGAAACTGCAAATTGTGCCAACCTTGCAGATTTCGTGGTGTCGTGAAAATGGTGCCGGGGAAGCGTTCGTGTGCAAAGCTCTTGGCGAAGGAGGATCTAGCCATTCTTAATTTGAAGAGAAACACGGGCAAGGGCGTGGGCACAGCAGACACCCCGGAGAGAACAATCTGAGTGCCGGGGATTAAGACGTGCGCTCATGAAGACGTATGGCGCCTCCGGATAATTTCACAAAAAGGACCCTCTGTAAGACTGTGCTGTGAGAATCACCCACCCAGAGTGGCCCACAGAGTGAGCCATCACACAGTTTTGTGCTGAAAAGCGTACTTCCCCAAATCAACATTCGCTTCATTCTTCTCTCAGGCCAAGATTATAGATGCGATTATATCCTTAATTTCAAAAAAAAAAAAAAAAAAAAGCAAGAGACGTTTGTTTGAATAAGTCATAATACAAATTTTAAGTGGTAAGACAAAGGTAAGTTTTAAGGCTAATTCCACATCAAGCCTCTTTTCTCATCACCACTTGCTAAGAAAGGAGTCCCCGGTTTTATTCCATTACCTCTGTCGAGCACCGATGTTCCTAGAATGACGTGGACCTTGTGTGGCCCAGGTGATACCTCGGGATCCCTAGGACAAAAGGCATACGTTCCAATATTAGGAGCTCAGAGCTGCACAGCTCCTTTCTTTACCTACCTCTGCCCGGAGTGATGGGGAAACACTCTCACACAAAGGAACTGGTACCCCTGAGATTTCACTCCGGGGCCGGTGGGGCGGGCTCTCCAGGTCTGTGCTAGCCCGGCAGGGAAGGCTTCTCCCAGTCTGGATGGCCTCCCATGGCACCTGTCGGCACAAATCTCTGTGACTGTGGTCAGAGGGGAAGGAGCCCAGCCGGACTGGACTCAAGTACACAGCACTGGGGCTGCAAGGCGTGGACTTAAGAGGGATTGAAGGGTAGCCACAGAGGCTCGGCCTTGGCCTCAGGCGCCTTACACAATCTGAAAACCGCTCTGCAAACAACAGGCGGCCTTCTGGCCCCACCCTCCCCTGCCACCCCGGGAGCAATGGAAAAGGGCCAGCACTGGGCTGAGAGCAGGCAGACAGTGCAGAGATGGCCCTTACTTCACCACAACGGCAATTCTGTTCTTTTCCAGGAGACTGATGACCCTGGGGGCAGCCCGCCGGAATCCTGGTCCCGGCCACAGCCCTGGGAGGGGGACCCAGTGAGCACAGGGGCAGAGGTGGTGGTGCCGGGCGCAGGGCAGCCTGAGAGCAGGAAGGGTCCCCTCGAAGGTCCATACATCGGTCACCTGTCCCGTCCCTCCTGCTGCCCGCACCCCTGGAGACAGGCTGGAACAACTGTTTCTGAGGACCCTCAACAGGGGGACAGCGTTAAAGACAAGGGAGCTTTGAGGCAGCATCTCTGAGTCTTGATGGCGGTGCAAATGACCAGCCATTTCCTGGTCCACTGGTTAGCGGAATTAGCATACTGTGAGTGGGAACAGCCTCCATCTGTCTTCTGTGCTCTTCATCACCCGCGGCAAGGTGGAACCGGCACCTGACCTTTGAGTCCATGAAGGGTAATGCCCCACACTCCTGAGAAGACGTGCTCGTCTCCACTGGCCACATCATGGGACTCCAGAGCATCCTCAGCCTGCCGTGTAGGTCACATCTACCTCTGGGGGTGCTGGTGTTTACTGAGGGCTCCGGGCTCACCCAGACGAGAAAGGGGCGAGCGGGGAGCTCTGGCTTTGGAGTTGGGACGCCTGGCCTCTCTGCTGTGTGCCGTCTGCGGGTTGCTGGTCATCTCTGGCCTCATCAGTCAATCAGGGGTTGTCAGAGCAGGTCTTTAGAGGTCTTCTAAACCCCGATTTTCTGGCTTCCCTCCCAGAAAATCTTTTCCAACCTTGCCCTCACCTTTCCCCCTAACCCAGGGACCCAGCCCCAAACCTGCCCACCCCCCACTCCCATAGTCTGCCATTGTTCCCATGGCAATCCCATGGCAACTGAATACTCTGTCCCTAGGAGACTGCAATCCCAAATTCGCTCCCTCTAGGCAGCCTCCCCCTTAACTCAGCAGGAGATCTGGCCCTGGCTCCCTCCTTGTGTTTGCCTCTGCTCAAAGCCACGAGCTGGGTTGGAGGACAGAGTCCCTGGGGGAAGAAAAGGAAGATAAGGCTGGGAGAGGCCTCCCCTCCCCCCACCGTGCCCCCCAAAGCAGGGTCTCCAGGATGCCCCCACTGTCTGCCAGGGGCTTCTCCTAAGGTCAGCCAGCTCCTGGAGCCACAATGCGCATCCTATAAGGTGGCTGGTGCTTCTGGGTAGCCGCCATGCTGAGGGAGGGCTGGCTGTGTGTCAGGGGATTTGACCATCGATGGGGTGCCCCAAAGAGTTGGTTGCAAGGTGTTATTTATAACTCTCACTGGGTGTAATTTCTGTCATCGACTGCACAGGAAGGACCTGTGTGGGCCAAGACGACAGGGAAACTGGGCTCCAGCAGAGCTGAGCTGGGTGTGACCTTGGGAAAAAAATTTTTTTTTCCCTCTTTGCAGTTTGGTTTATTCATCAGTTAAATAGATGGTTGAACCAGATCATGGCTAACCATGGTCGAACCAGCCTTGACCTGGAAGGCTGCAAAAATGGCAGAGGGGACTGGAGAATGTGTATTTTAAAAAAATTTTTATGTTTATTATTTTTGAGAGTGACAGAGACAGAGAGAGACAGAGGGCGAGCAGGGGAGGGGCAGAGAAAGAGGGAGACACAGAGTCCAAAGCAGGCTCCAGGCTCTGAGCTGTCAGCACAGAACCTGATGTGGGGCTCAAACCCATGAACCGGGAGGTGGTGACCCGAGCCAAAGTCGGAGGCTTAACTGACTGAGCCACCCAGGCGCCCCCTCATTTTGCAAAGTATTAAGTTATGGCCGAGGACACTGAACCATGTGACTCACACGCCCAAGTTCGGGCGTCTGCCCAAGCAGGTTCGGGATGTGACTGCGGTGTAACCAGAGGCAGACAGAAGCCATCTGGCTCCCTCACAGGGATCTGTCAGCCCTGGAGGGACCTGGAAACCTCCCTGGATCTGGCCTGCTCCCCGAGGGGAGAAAAGGAGGGGCCTTGGCTGGGGCCAGTCACAGGGTGGGGGCTGTCTCATCTGCTTGGTTGACGGTTGACGTCATGCACTTTCCCTTCCATTCACAGCTGCAAGCACATGGCGCTTGCTTGGCAAGCTTTTATGTGTTCCTCCAAACCCCAGGCTATTGTGGGCTTGCCTTCTCCTCCGCTCCCTGTGCCTGTACCGCCATCATCACAGTCCTGCCTCCGCACTGGCAGGAAGACTTTGGCGATGGGCAGTCAGGCTGTAAGCCCCTGGAGGGCAGGGCCTTCTGTGCCCTGGGATGTGGTCCAGCACGTGCTTAACCGGAGTTTGCGGAATGAAGGAATGAATGGAAAAAGCGAAAAGAGCAGATGTACGGGATGAGAACATCCCAGGATGAGGGGCAGAAGCCAGAGGTGGGAAACAAACCAGTGTTCAGGGACCTGGGAGTGATGGGTATGGATGAGTATGGGGGTGGAGAGAACCTACTCTTGCTTTTTATTGTTCGTCTCACTGGTACCTGGATTAATTTCTGTATCACGCACTACACTGTGAATCTCATGGACACATTTGACGGTGTCCACACGGGCTTTTGCCTGAGACCTGGCACATCTTAGGTGCTTAAACAGAGCTCATTAAATGAATTACTTAGATATGGGGGGAGGGCAAGAAGGTAGACAGTGCTTTGCAGGCCTACAGGCACCAAGAACCCAAGTCCATTGCACGGTAGCTATACAAAATGCAGAACGCCCACTTAGATTTGAATCTCAGATAAATAATGAATCATTTTTGGGGCGCCTGGGTGGCTCAGTGGGTTAAGTGGCCGACTTCGGCTCAGGTCATGATCTCGCGGTCCGTGAGTTCGAGCCCCACGTCGGGCTCTGTGCTGACCGCTCAGAGCCTGGAGCCTGTTTCAGATTCTGTGTCTCCCTCTCTCTCTGCCCCTCCCCCATTCATGCTCTGTCTCTCTCTGTCTCAAAAATAAATAAACGTTAAAAAAAAAATTAAAAAAAAATAATGAATCATTTTTAAATATAAGGATGTCCCAAATATGGCATGAGACATACTTATACTAAACTAATTATTTACGGTTTATCTGAAATGCAATTAAACCGGTATTGTGTGGGTTTTTGCTTGTGGATCTGCTTGCTTGTTTTTGTTGTTTCGTTTCAGTTTTGCTAATCTGGCAGCCCACCCTGCCCTCTTTCCGCTTTACTGTACTTCTCTCTGGTTTTGTCCTCCAGTTGACCTCAGAGTCACAAGATGGTTGCTGGAGCACCAGCCTCCATGTTTGTGATTTAGAAAAGCAGAAGGATAAAGGGAGAAAGATCTAAAGAACACCTGTCTCCCATCAGAGTCAGTCTCTTTTTTTTTTTAATGTTTATTTATTTTTGAGAGACAGAGTGAGCAGGGGAGGGGCAAAGAGGGAAGGGAGACACAGAATCTGAAGCAGGCGCCAGGCCCCCAGCTGTGAGCACAGAGCCTGAAGCAGGGCTCGAACCCACAAACTATGAGATCGTGACCTGAGCCAAAGTCACATGCTTAACAGACTGAGCCACCCAGGCGCCCCTGGAGTCAGCCACTTTTAAATGGATATCCTAACTTAAATATGGGCTGATTCTTTGACGATAACAAGGAGTCATTGTTTATTTTACTAGGTATGAAGGGTATTGTGGATATATAAGAAAATGTCCTTCTTGGGGCACCTGGGTGGCTCAGTCGGTTAAGCATCCGACTTCGGCTCAGGTCACGATCTCACGGTCCGTGAGTTCGAGCCCCGTGTCGGGCTCTGGGCTGATGGCTCAGAGCCTGGAGCCTGCTTCCAATTCTGTGTCTCCCTCTCTCTCTGCCCCTCCCCCGTTCATGCTCTGTCTCTCTCTGTCTCAAAAATAAATAAAAAACATTAAAAAAAATTAAAAAAAAAAAAAGAAAATGTCCTTCTTTTCTGGAGATGCATCCTAAAATATTTACATGTAAAGTGTCATGTAAATAAGCAAATAAGCAAACTGTTAACAACTGTTGAATCTGGGTGATGAGTATGTATGGGTGCCCATTATCCTAGTCCCTCTACCTTTCTTTTCTCTTTTTTGGGGGGTCATAGATTTTAAGATATTTTTCTAAGTGATCCCTATACCCAGCGTGGGGCTCGAACTCACCATCCCAAGATCAAGAGTTGCACGCTCCACTGACTGAGCCAGCCAGGCACCCCCCTCTACCTTTCTTTATGCTGAAAAATTTTCATAATGAAAATTTATTTTTGGTGGTCCTTGCCTAACTTTTATGTTTTCTCACTGCCCAAGCCTCGCAAAAAGAAGGCTGGGAAAAGTAGTCTTTGAGCTGCCATACTGATGCCTGGATCTAATCAGGCTTTTTGTCATTGAGGACAAAGGGGAGAATGGACAGTCTCTGCCCAGGGCACAATTTCTCAGCTCCCCCTGTAGGGCACACGGAGAAGCGAGGACCACAGTACCCAAATCTCTGCTTTGGCTTCCTTGTTGGAACCAGCCCTTTCTGGTCTTACTCGGCCTCCCGATGTGATTTCTACCCTTAGAAGGGTAACTAAGCCACAGCCAACCCCTCACCCATGGGTGGGTATTCACAGGAGCCCTGCTGAACCCCAAGTCTGCAGCTTTTTCACCTGCATTATCTTTTCAGGGACCCCTGAGGCTGCCTTCCTGAAGAAAATGGAGCCCAACTCCTTCCCTCCTGCACCAAGAGGAGTTGACATTTCCCGGGGCACTGGGCTGCCCCCACGGGGGATGTACCAATCATGTGCGGAAGAAAGATCCTTGAACAGAAGGCCACATTCAGAGCTATGCCCCAGGTAAGATGATTAGGCGGTTTGTTTGGCTTTCTGCCTCTGCGTCTCCATCTGTCAACAAACCAGGAGCTAATGGCTCTGGGTGTAGGGCTCGCTTATATCTCAAGAACTCAAAGCCATGATGAATACAGGCTGTGCTGCGTTCTACATATTTGGCACATAGTAAGCCTGCTATGAGGACTTGAGGGGGGAAGCTTGGGGGGCATTCTGGTCCATCAGCTAATGAATGGGTGAACACGATGTGGTCTATCGGTGCGATGGAATATTATTCAGCCATGAAAAGGAACAAACTACGGATAAACGCTACAACACAGGTGAACCTTGAGAAGATTATGCTAAGTGAAAGAAGCCAGTCACAAAGGACCACATATTGTTTGATTCCGTTTATGTGAAGTATCTGGAACCCGTAAATCTTCAGAGACAAAAAGTAGATTCGTGGCTTCCTAGGGCTGAGGGTTAAGGGGAACTGGGGAGTGACAGCCCGTGTGTTTTGGGGGGGGGGTGATAAAATGTTTTAAAATGGACTGTGGGGATGGCTGTGCATATCTGCAGTTGTATTAAAACCCATTGAATTGGGGGCGCCTGGGTGGCTCAGTTGGTTGAGCATCCAGCTTCAGCTCAGGTCGTGATCTCACAGTTTGTGAGTTCAAGCTCTGCGTCGGGCTCTGCGCTGACAGCTCGGAGCCTGGAGCCTGCTTCCGATTCTGTGTCTCCCTCTCCCTCTGCCCCTCCCCTATTCACGCTCTGTCTCTCTCTCTCAAAAATGAATAAATGTTAAAAAAAAAATTTTTTTTTAAATGTTGACGCTGGCCAGGACTCAGTGCATCGTGGACGCCCAGGATGCCATCCTCTCTGGAAGATTCGCAGCATCGATTTGAATTCTAGAAGCCAAGTGGCACTGGACATGGCGGGGTGGGGGGGCAGGAGCCCTGGCTGCCCAGGCCGAGCCGCGAACGGTCGAGTTAACGTGCCTCCACTTACATATACTGATTGCGTACCTCCCTCTGTTCCCGGCGCTAGATCTATGAGCGAGAGGAAAGGAAAAAGGAGTTCAGGTTTAAACTCTTATCACTAAAGTGAGTCTCCCTCTACATTAAAAAACTATCCAGACCCCGTGGCAGGAATGGGCTCTGTTCTTGGGGCATAAATTTGTGTGTGTGGAAAAAAGACTTATTGGTGAATTTAGCAGTATTTTTCGTTCAACTGGCAGTTGCTAACCATTACACCAGTATTTATTTGATTCTTAAAGAGTACAAAACCATGGACCACAAATAAAGAAGATTGAGTAATAGTTTGTGGCTGGGCCACTAGCTTTAAACTTGAAATGAAGTGTCCAGTTTTGAGTTACTGTGTCCAACCACCATTTGTACAGTTTGAAAAGTGGGGGCATTTTTCCAGGCTGTCAGTGCGACTGTAGTTCATTCCCGTGAATGATATCGCTGAAGGAGCAGTTGTTCTGCTACGAGCACTTCACTCATGACCAGAATATATTAAATGTATTAATCTGTGCCTCCCGGCGTAATTTAGGAAGGTCCTCTATTTGACACATTCCCGTACATCCTTGTTTTATTGCTTGCTCTCGCAGGTAACAATGTCTCAAAAGTCTTGCTCCTGAATGAAGTTAAAATTACATGTCACCCAATAGCATATGCAGTTTGGTGGCTTATTTTGCTGTCAGAATTACCACCCTGCAACAACATGAGACGTTAATGGGGACGTGGCATGATTTACCTCGGCCGCTCCGGGCCCGCTGGCCGGGGAGGACTCCCCACGTCCCAGCGGCCATGTGCGTGGGGAAGCCTTGGCCGCCTCAGCCCTTCGGCTCTGTCTTTAACACCCAAACCGTGTCACCGAGCGGGGCCGGCCCCTCCTAAGAGGAAAGTAAGTGCTGTGTGAGGCAACTCCGCCAAGTCTTTGGTAACTTGCCTTAAATGGCTGGGGGAAAACGTGTATTTCAAGCAGAGAGGACTTAGCCCGTTTCGCACGCGGTCAGGCTGGTGGCTGGCCTGTTAAGGACGTGCCCCAGACTTCGCGTAGACACGTCTGTCTAATTTTTAGGCTAGAGGGAGCAGCCTGGATTTACAGTTTGATGCCGTCTTTTTCCACCCTCCCAAGCCAGCATCTTTGGAACGTTTGTCTCAGGTAACAAGACAAGGCACAAAGCCAGGGTATATATGCCTTTTAACGAGATTACCGGTTGTCCACACGGGAAGAGTATCGGATGTAGTTTGAAAACTCCCGGGGCTTGGACCAGTGGCTGCATTTGGACTTTCGTGGGTCCTACGGGCTTGTTGCCTTTGTGGAATGCTTCCCCCATTTTTCTATATATACACTTTCAAATATATAAAAATATGTAAATATGTATGATATATTTTGAAATTATATTTTATGGCTGCATTGGTATCGAGAACAAAATCTAGGCTGGACCCATTATTATATAGTCTCAACCGCTATATTAACGTTTTTGTTTCTGCTTCTGATGTGAAATGAGACCTTTCCAGCGGCCCTAGGCGCTGTGCCTGATGGGTACGTGAGCCCTGACCTAGGCTACAGGACCCAAGCCTCCAATCTTTCTCTAGGAGTTTCTTTCTTTTAAAGCCAGAACAGCCTGGCTGTGGCAGCTCACAGGAGAAGGCTTAGGTGACCAGGATCTCACGTCCCCAAGCCTGGCCCGGATTTTTCCCCCTGCTTCCTACGGCTCCCCACCTCGGGCGATGACATCAGATGCATTCTTCTTCGTTGGCTGCCTCCCCCTCCTGTTTATCCGTCTGTATTTGAAGCAAATAGGCCAGGGCCACTGCTGTGGATCTTCCGATGCATTCGAGCGCTGGGGACAGCTCCTGAGTACGGGATCAGAAGGCTCCACCTGCAGGCATGGTTGACGCACTGATGGGAAGGGCACTGGTTAATGATGGGCCACCTTGGCTGACCCCGACCCCATCGACCGCGGCCTTCTCCCCAGACGAGCCTCTGCGGTCCGGTCAGCTGCAGAGAGTTTAAAGGGCAGCTGTCGTCCTCGGTCACCAAGCCCGCCATTAATAATGTTTTCATCCGTGACAGTGACAAACCCGGGGTACTCGAAGAGAGTTTATTAAGGTCAGTCTATAAATAAGAATTAAAATTTTTAAAAAAGGGGTTGACACCAATCAACAGACAGATGAAGAAGATGATTGGGAGAAACAGCAGATACAGGACAAGGAGCGGGAAGGCGAGGCCCAGCCTGCCGTCTGTCTCTGGCCTCGCCTGCCGTTCAGATTCCAAGAAGCGGCTTTAGGACTTGGAGGCTTCGTGAATCCAGGCCCTGGCTGATATTTTGTCATTTAGTGCCTGTTCTCTGGGCTGATAAAAAGGATTGCAGCCATTTCTCTATGTCAAGCCCGTAACTGAGAGCTGGTAAAGTTTAAATGTCTCATCCGTCCTCGGGCTTGCATGCAAACAGCCTCACCCGAGGGCTCGGATCCAGGCCCGCAGGTGAGTGACGGTCAGTCCCTGCTTGCCTGGCCCAGCCCTTGTCTTGGGATGGACAGAGCAAGTGGCCACAGAGAGCTGTGAGCCTGAAATGTGTCTTCCTGCAGCCTGGTCCCCTGGCTCAGAGGGCAGGATTCTCTGCGGCAGCCTGCGTGTGCGTGGGGTGTGGGCACAGACTATGTCGGGCTTTCTCACAACCAAGACGATTTAAAAAAAAATTTTTTTTTTAACATTGATTCATTTTTGAGAGAGAGAGAGAGACAGAGCATGAGCAGGGGAGGGGCAGAGAGAGAGAGAAAGAGGGAGACACAGAATCCAAAGCAGGCTCCAGGCTCTGAGCCGTCAGCACAGAGCCCGACGCAGGGCTCGAACCCTGAGATCGTGACCTGAGTCGAAGTCGGACGCTCAACCGACTGAGCCACCCAGGCGCCCCTACCACCAAGATGATTTTTAATCACGTACTCAAACAGCTGTTTTCCAAGCTCTTTTGCGTGTGTTAGCTCATCGGGCCCTCACAAGAAGCCCGGGAGAGCCTCAGGACAAGTTGGATGATCTCTGTTTAGAAGATGTTCCAGGCACACAGAGGTCAGGCTGGTCACTCAGGATGTAGGCACAGAGCCAGGTCACTGTCCCCTAAATGTGGGGAGAAGAGGTGGAGGAAGGCTGTTGGCGGAAAGTCTAAGGGACTTGAGGGAAGTCTAAGGGAAATGAAACTCAGCAGGCATTCTGCCCGGCAGGTATGACCACGGGTACCAAAGCCCGCTCGTCTTGGCTTTGGTGAGAACCAGGGAGCATCGCCATGGCCCTGCAGGGCTGTCATGCCCTAAAGAAACTTCTGAAACACCACATTGTTGGGATTGGGTCTGGTTGGTGCTTTGTTCCACATAAGGGCACGTCACCGCGTCCCCTCTTTCAGAAAACTAGACTGAAGCACTGTGGTCATTAATTCTGAGTTAAGCAGAATCATCAATAAATCAGAATGCCCCCAATATGGAAGCAGGCAATAGAGAAGACGGTAAGTTCCTCTAAATGCCCTGTCCATTAGTCCTCAGATACCCCACGATCTGTGCATAAGCTGGAGCTGCTCAGGGATACACCAGAGACCAGGAGATGTGCAGACAGAACGCCCACCCGGAACCCTGGGCAACGAGGAGAAAGACTTCAGAGCTTGGAGTCCAGAAGAGAGGATTCTGGCATTTAATTTGGTTTGGCAAATGTCTAGTGAGCCCGGCTTGCATGCCAGACCCCGAGCCAGGGAGCATGGAAGTAAGGCCGAGGTGAAGCCGCCCGGGCCCCTGAGCTTTAGGGGGAGAACAGGCCGGCATGTGCCCAGCTGTGAAGACCTCAACTGAGGGAAAGGAATTCTAGGGATGCCTCACAGAGGAGTCGCCCCAACGGAATTGAGCCTTGAAGGACTGGTGGGACAATGCCACACGGGACAGGGAAGGGCGGGCTAGGTCACGTTATGGGCTGAATTGTGTCCCCTCAAATTCATATGTTGAAGTCCCTACTCTCAGGACCTCAGAATGTGACTGTATTTGGAGATAGGTCTAAGTTTAACTTTAAATGAGGTCATGGAGGTGCGTCCTAATCCAATATGACTGGATGGCCGCTGGGAACAACCATCTAAGCTCAAAGCCAAGGTCGTGTTGGAAGATGTTTTGGGTCCTCTCTGCTGACACAGCAGCCTCCGTGGTGGGGGAGAGTATGGTGGGCTGGATAATAGCCCCCGAATGGATCGGGTCCCAGTCTCAGAAATTGCCAAGTTTCCTTGTAAGGAGAAAGGGTCTTTGCAGATGTGATCTTGAGATAGGGAGATTATTTCAGTGGGCCCTAAATACAATTACGTGTATTCTTATAAGAGGGAGACAGGGGGATTTTCCACACAGAGGAGAAGGCAGTATGAAGACAGAGCAGAGACGTTGGCCTTGAAGATGGGAGGGATGTGACCACAAGCCAGACAATGGTGACAGCCACCTGAAGCTGGACGGGCAAGGAACAGAACTCCCCCCTAGAGCTTGGAAAATGGTCCCGACCGCACCTTGGTTTGGGCCCAGTTACACTGATTTCAAACTTCTGGCCCCAAGAACCCTAAGAGAATAAACTCTGCTCTGTTGAGCCACCTCGTCTGTGGTGCTTTGTCACAGCCACCATAGGGAACTCGTATGGAAAGTCAGGCCAGGGCTCTGGGCTCAGCCCTAATGCCTGCTAGGTGTCCGGCCAGGGCCTCTATGCCCTCTCTGTGAGCCTCTGCTTCCTCCCCTGTGTGATGGGAACAACAGTCGGTCCGGTCCGTCCTGCGCACTCCGCGCCTTGTTCTCTGAGCCTAAGGCAGTTCTGCAAGGGCCTCGTAGGTTCACATGCTCCTCAGGGGGCCCCGGCAGCAGCCCAGCCGGGCCTGGGAGCTGCAGCCGAGCACCAGCCCTCACCAACTTTCCCACCGGTCGTACCCAGTGCGGTAGCAAGCCTGGAGGCCCCAGGGACGCCGGCCTGGGAAGGCCCTGACACCTACGAAATGTCGCTAAGGTTGGACAAAAGAAGGAAATCGTAGTTCGCTTTCCAAAGTCCAGGGTCTCCTCGGATGGCCTGTCCCCCTGGTCCCATCCCCAGTGACGAGCAGCACTGGCGTCCCAGCCAAGAGCTTGATTCGGGGGAGGATTGCCCTCTCTCTCCAGCCAAGGCTTGCACGTGAGAGACGGTGTGCATCCCGGCAGGCTGGGCAGGGGTGAGGGGGGCTCGTGCTCCAGAGGGACCTCCAGGCAGCCCCTACTCAGTGGGGTAGGCTGCTCTTCATGCCTCACCACTGGCCCTGGGAGCGATCCCAGGCCAGCAAACATGCAGGTTTTGCAACTGGTGAAGGAAATTCTGTGGACACACCTGTGCTCCCTGACAGCAAACCCTCTTGGGGCCCTTTCCTGGTTCCCGGTCCTTCCTCCTCCCCAGGCCTCTCGGACCTGGATCCCAGCCTCCCCCACCTCATCCCTGCTCACGTTCATCACGGCACTTATCACGGCCCGAAATTACCCATTTTTTACCTTGCACATTGTCTGCCTCTCCCTCTAAGAAAGTAGGTGCATGGAGGAATGCAAGGCTGTACCCCCAGTGCGTCTCTGCACAGAGAACCCGCTCCATAAATAATGAGTGAGTGAATGGATGAGTGAATGGACAAGAAGGGCGCGCAGGACCCAGAACAACCTTCCACGGATGGCGAGGAGGGGATTCTCCGAATCAGGATGAACCCTCAGCTGGAAAGTGAAGTCCTTCTCTGAGCAAGCAGACCTGCCCCCGTTCTTCTAGACTCAGCATTCATTGGGCTGATTTCTGGGAATCTCTAGAGAGCTTTCCAGAAGCTTCCAGAGCAGAAGTGCGAGGAAGGTTCCCTCTCCCTGATCCTGGGTTTGAAGTCCAGGGGCAGAGGGACCAACCAGATGCCACTGTGATGCATGCGGTGGGTTATGATGACGTGCCCGGGGATCAGACAGGACCAAGAGGGATGGTGGCTGGCAAGATGGATCCAGGCTGGGTATCTTGGGCGCATTTCGTTGATTTTTTCCCCCAGTGTTTAAAGCCAAGTCCCGAAGGCATGCAGTTGGACTTCTTTCAAAAAATGGCAGCCATATTTCAACCCATAATCTCACCGTAACTGGGGATGCCCGACACAATTTAGGCTGCTGAGACCCGGTCTGCACAACTCACCCTCTCTTGAACTCCCCACAGTCTCACCCACATTCTAGGGATGAAGGTGCCCCTTTCATTCCTTCCCAGCATCTGATTCCCTCAGTGACATTTTAATCAGTTGGGACGGCAAGGGAATCTTCTCTCCGTCACCCTCTGAAAATCGTTAATTGTTAAAAAATTCTTTTTTTTTTTTTTTTTTTTTTTTTTTTTTGCTGCTTAAAGTTTCATTACTTTTAAACAATCCAATTTTACGGGCATTGCATCCTTAATGTGACCTAATTACGGGGGATGTGTTGGTAAAGAAGAGGTGGGTTACTTCATTCAGGAAGTTTTGTCTTCCCGAGGAAGGGGCTGACGGGTGGATTTCCAGGGAGTCCTACATCACTACACTCCGGAATTACCCATAGTTGTACTAGGGGGCTGGGAAAACGCTTCGTTACAAATAATTAAATTAAGCACAACCAGAACCGCACGGAGGAGACACCAACCTCACTTAAAAGCGATGAAATCCTCAGCTTCAGAGTACATCTTTACTGCCTTTACTACTTTTCCACTCTTTTTCTCTCCAGCTGCTTTCGGTGGGGGGTGCTTTTCCTGTACTCTCCCCCCGCCACCCCGGTCCTCTCTCCGCCAGCACGAACGAGCTCCCTGCCCTCCGTGGCTTCTCTCTCCCCCAGTTCACCTCTCCACGCCGCGTACCTGCCGAGTTCTGTGGTTCAGGTTGTGTGCAGATTGTTGCGTTAACCCTCAGGTCAGTTTTCTAGGTGTGCAGGGTGGTTTCGTGTTGATCTGGCTGCATTTCAGGGACGAGAGACGCAAAAAACCTCCCATGCTTTTCTGCCATCTTGGTCCTCCTGCCTTTACTACCTTTCAATCTGCCTTTATGGCACCAGTCAGTCCTCACTGGATTGCGATCCCCCAGGAGGCAGCAGGGCAATTCCCCTACTTGACTCCACGTGAGTGGGTTGGGGTCAGGAAACCTACGTCTGAGTCTCGGTGCTGCTTTTTCACCAGCCGCGTGGTCTTGGGTGAGTCATTTTTGTCCTGAGCTCTGGTGTCCTCGTCTGCAAAATTGGGAAAATAGTAAGCCCAGCCTCCCCGGAAGTCGTGAGCATCACTCAGGATGATGGACATAAACACACATTGCAAACTAGAAGGGCCGGACACACTAGTCTCCCCTCCGCCTCCCCTGAAGATTGAAGAGGGGGATCTTGGGGAAGTTTGTTCGCTGCCCGCTGGCCAAGCTGGAATCCTCCACGGCAGACATTCCGTCCTGGCCTCTGCCCGAACACCCCAACACTCCTGCTACCGCTTCAGGAGCCCCCTGCCCTCTGGGGCCCCAAAACATCCTGACATTTCTTTTTTTTTTTATTTTTTTTTCAACGTTTATTTATTTTTGGGACAGAGAGAGACAGAGCATGAACGGGGGAGGGGCAGAGAGAGAGGGAGACACAGAATCGGAAACAGGCTCCAGGCTCCGAGCCATCAGCCCAGAGCCCGACGCGGGGCTCGAACTCACGGACCGCGAGATCGTGACCTGGCTGAAGTCGGACGCTTAACCGACTGCGCCACCCAGGCGCCCCCATCCTGACATTTCTTATCTTCACGCCTTACTTTCATTCTCCTTGCTGGTGACTGTAGGTCTGTGGAATGGGTATTTCAGAGAGCCCAACGCACAGGGCATAGAACGATCGCCTGCACAATCCAGCCCTTTGTTTTTACTTAAAATTCAGTCACATGATGATGGGTGATTCACTGAAATCAACCACATGGTTTTATCAGGGGCCTCAAAAACCACAGACTCCTTTAGGGTTAAATATACACATGCATGTTGGGGCGCCTGGGTGGCTCAGTCGGTTAAGCATCTGACTTCGGCTCAGGTCATGATCTCACGGTTCGTGAGTTCGAGCCCCGTGTGGGGCTCTGTGCTGACAGCTCAGAGCCTGCAGCCTGCTTCAGATTCTGTCTCCCTCTCTCTCTGCCCCGCCCCTGCTCACGCCATCTCTCTCTCTCTCTCTCTCTCAAAAATAAATAAATATTTTAAAAAATCGTTTTAATATACCTGCGCATATATCCAGGGCCACTGTCCTCAAAGAAAGCGAGCACTGCAGAGAGGCTATGGCCATCTTTGCCATCGGTGGGTGCCCACCCGCCTGCCACCTGGAGTCGCTCTGGAGCCGTGGTCACCTACCTCATTTGCAGATTCTACACCCGGTCCAGTGCCTTCCCCTGCTGTGCATGCCACATCTTTATTCTTTGGCATCAGTAATGACAAATCATGTTTGGGGAACGACATGACTTAGCAGAGACCCCTTCAGATGCCCCTCAGTGGGACTGGGGGCCCTAGAGACAGTGAGGGAACACAGACCACCAGTCCTAATGGACACTCCGGGGAGCCAGCCAGGTTACAGAAATGCTGTCTTAGAAGGATGGCCACAGCTCAACAAAAGAAACCTAGAAGCCGAAACCAGGAAGTTTCTTCCCGCCCCCCCCCCCCCCAGAAGGGGCAGCTGACACTGATGGGAAGGACTCTGGGGTGGGGGTGTCTGCTGAGGGGTTTTGCTATTCTGGCAGCTTCACTTGGTTGGTGGGAGCCATCGTCAGCCCCCTTCACCCCCGAAGCGGCTGAATTCCCCGATGGTGGATTTGGTTCCCGTCTCCCTCAAGACAAAAGGCGCTATGGCAACTGGAAATGATTGTTGTGATTAATCATTCCTGACATCTAAAGGGTTTGCTGCTGAGGTCATCTGACACGGTGGCAAAACCCATGGGCCCAAGGAGCAGCCCCCTTACTTTTTAACTGGGGGAGACTGGGGATATCACTGGCCTCTTAGAGCCTCAGTGTCCTTACCTCTAAAATGGGACCAGTGACAGTTACAATTATAGTCGCCATTTTGTCACAGGGTCACCATAAAGATTAAATGGTGTCAGCTGTGTAAATTACCCAGCAAATACTAAATGTTCAATATATTTTGTTTCAGTTCGGAAGTACTTTCACTTGTGTTAATCACATTTTATCCTTATGGTAACTTTGTGAGTTTGTAATTATTATACCTATTCTCCTGATGAGGAAATTTGGGCTCCAAGAGGGCCCTGGACTTACTTGTGATCACTGAGCCAGCAGGGGGTGGAGCCGGAAATGGTCCCAGGGTCCCCCACCCCCACCCCACACTAGCTGAGCCACCTTGGATCTTCAGTGTGCATCAGAGGTTCGTTTTCCTCCCCAAATCACTCCCAGAGCCCAACGAACCCATCAGCAGGGCCATCTAGACTAGTACTGTCTATATTATGGAACATGTGGCCACGTGTAATTGAAATAAAATCAAGTTAAAAACACAGTTCTTCAGTCCTTGTGGCTCGTGGTCACCATATTGGATAGCGTGGCATTTTCGTGGCCTCAGGAGGCTCTCTGGGACAATGCTGAGCTCTCCTCTCAGCGTGACCTTCGTCTCCATGCCCAAAAAACTCTCTTTGGGTCAAAAACAGCGCTTGTTTTATTAGCAGCGGTCAAGGAAGAGATGGGAAGGTTTCTCAATCAGTAGCCAATGTGACAGCCAAGACAGAGATGTTACCATTTTGACCAGAAGTAACAAAATCCTGGCAGGGCAAAAGGGAAAATTCACTCATCAAGTATTGTTTAAATTATTTGAAAATATACTGCATCTGTTTAAT